>NC_067115.1:40198449-40200949 GCF_021347895.1 Acanthochromis polyacanthus | reverse complement strand
AATGTGTTTGCCTGAATTCCCAGAGGACCGTCCAACCTGGAGGAGCTGAAACATCACCATTGGATCGGATAACACACACACACACACACACACACACACACACACACACACACACACACACACACACACACAAACGTAATCCTAATTTTAATCTAATTTCTCCCGTTATGTCCTTGCAGATTCCTCAGACATCCAAATCATGGTGATCCTAGAGCAGATAATTAGAAAACACACCACACACACACACACACACACACCTGAACTTGATCCAAGATTTGACCAAATTCTAAATTTTAAACCTTGTTCTAACCTGTATGCCAGACTTGAAAATGTCTGGCATAACATTAAATTTGAAAGTAAACACTAATTTGAATTTTTTTAAAAACCTTTGTCATCAAAGGTACTGAAGTGATGATGTCACTGCAGCCAGTCCAATTTCTTAGGAATACAGCTGAAATCTGACAGATTCGCCAGGTACTAAGGAGTAACTCACTGAAGAACCGTCACCGAACAAGTGATCGAACCCGAAACTTCAACGATGACCGGAGAAGTTGAAAGTACCTTAGACTTCCAAGTAAAAACCTGCAATTTATTTGAATGATTCAGAAAAGACATTTCTTAGAAATGTGTTTGCCTGAATTCCCAGAGGACCGTCCAACCTGGAGGAGCTGAAACATCACCATGGATCAGATAACACACACACACACACACACACCTGAACCTGATCCAAGATTTGACCAAATTCTAAATTCAACCTTGTTCTAACCTTGTTTTCAAGTCTGGCATACATTAAGTTTGAATGTAAATACTAATTTTGAATTTTTAACAAACCTTTAAGTAGTGAGGCCTACTAGTAGTAGTGAAGCCTGATGCTTTCCAAACGTGTAAAAAACCATTCCTGCCCGGTCATTTTGGGTCCAGCGACACCAAATCGGACACGCTCCTACTAGACCACGCATGACCTTGCATATTTTTTTTCAGAGAGTTAGCTCCAAAGGGGAACCGAGCACGGCCCCGTTTTCTCACTCCACCGTTAACCCGTTTCATGTCCAAATGCTTCAAAACGGGCTAAAAAGGTCCAAATCTTCAAACATTCCTTCACCAATTTAGACCAAACTGCACAGGTTCCAGATACAGAGGCTAATGTGAACGCCGTCATCGAACAAAGTGAAACGAACCAGAAACTTCACGATGACCGGAGAGTTGAAAGTCCCTTTGACTTCCAAGTAAAAACCTGCAATTTATTTGAATGATTCAGAAAGACATTTCTTAGAAATGTGTTTGCCTGAATTCCCAGAGGACGTCCAACCTGGAGGAGCTTGAAAACATCACCATGGATCGGATAACACACACACACACACACACACACACACACACACACACACACACACACACACACACACACAAACGTGAATCCTAATTTTAATTCTAATTCCTCCCGTTATGTCCTTGCAGATTCTCAGACATCCAAATCATGGTGATCCTAGGAGCAGATAATTGAGAAAACACACACACACACACACACACAACACACACACACCTGAACTTGATCCAAGATTGACCAAATTCTAAATTTAACCTTGTTCTAACCTGTATGCCAGACTTGAAAATGTCTGGCATACATTAAATTTGAAAGTAAACACTAATTTGAAATTTTTTTAAAAAACCTTTGTCATCAAAGGTACTGAAGTGATGATGTCACTGCAGCCAGTCCAATTTCTTAGAATACAGCTCAAATTGACAGATTCGCAGGTTATAAGAGTAACTCACTGAAGAACCGTCACCGAACAAGTGATCGAACCCGAAACTTCACCATGGACGGAGAAGTTGAAAGTACTTAGAATTCCAAGTAAAAACCTGCAATTTATTTGAATGATTCAGAAAAGACATTTCTTAGAAATGTGTTTGCCTGAATTCCCAGAGGACCGTCCAACCTGGAGGAGCTGAAACATCACCATGGATCAGATAACACACACACACACACACACACACACACACACACACACACACACACACACACACACACACACACACACACACACACACCTGAACCAAGATTTGACCAAATCTAAATTCACCTTGTTCTAACCTGTATGCCAGACATTTTCAAGTCTGGCATACATTAAGTTTGAATGTAAATACTAATTTGAATTTTTTAACAAACCTTTAAGCAGTGAGGCCTACTAGTAGTAGTGAAGCCTGATGGCTTTGAAGCGTGTAAAAAAACATTCCTGCTCGGGTCATTTTGGTGCAGCAACACCAAATCGGACACGCTCCTACTAGACCACGCCATGACCTTGCATATTTTTTTTCAGAGAGTTTAGCTCCAAAGGGGACCGAGCACGGCCCGTTTCTCACTCCACCGTTAACCTTTGATGTCCAAATGCTTCAAAACGGGCTAAAAAGGACCAAATCTCAACACATTTCCTTCACCAATTTAGACCAAACTGCCAGGTTCCAGATATAGAGGCTAATGTGAACGCCGTCATCGAACAAGTGA
>NC_067115.1:40160949-40170949 GCF_021347895.1 Acanthochromis polyacanthus | reverse complement strand
ATTCAGAAAAGACATTTCTTAGAAATGTGTTTGCCTGAATTCCCAGAGGACGTCCAACCTGGAGGAGCTGAAACATCACCATGGATCAGATAACACACACACACACACACACACACCTGAACCTGATCCAAGATTTGACCAAATTCTATATTCAACCTTGTTCTAACCTTGTTTTCAAGTCTGGCATACATTAAGTTGAATGTAAATACTAATTTGAATTTTTTAACAAACCTTTAAGTAGTGAGGCCTACTAGTAGTAGTGAAGCCTGATGCTTTCAAACGTGTAAAAAACCATTCCTGCCCGGTCATTTTTGGGTCCAGCGACACCAATCGGAACACGCTCCTACTAGACCACGCCATGACCTTGCATATTTTTTTTCAGAGAGTTAGCTCCAAAGGGGACGAGCACGGCCCCGTTTCTCACTCCACCGTTAACCCTTTCATGTCCAATGCTTCAAAACGGGCTAAAAGGTCCAAATCTCACACATTCCTTCACCAATTTAGACCAAACTGCACAGGTTCCAGATACAGAGGCTAATGTTGAACGCCGTCATCGAACAAGTGAACGAACCAGAAACTTCACGATGACCGGAGAAGTTGAAAGTACCTGAGACTTCCAAGTAAAACCTGCAATTTATTTGAATGATTCAGAAAAGACATTTCTTAGAAATGTGTTTGCCTGAATTCCCAGAGGACCGTCCAACCTGGAGGAGCTGAAACATCACCATGGATCGGATTACACACACACACACACACACACACACACACACACACACACACACACACACACACACACACACTTAAACGTAATCCTAATTTTAATTCTAATTCTCCCGTTATGTCCTTGTAGATTCTCACACATCCAAATCATGGTGATCCGAGGAGTAGATAATCAGAAAACACACACACACACACACACACACACACGACCCCGGAACTTGATCCAGATTGACCAAATTCCAAATTTAACCTTGTTCTAACCTGTATGCCAGACTTGAAAATGTCTGGCACACATTAAATTTGGAAAGTAAACACTAATTTGAATTTTTTTAAAAACCTTTGTCATCAAAGGTACTGAAGTGATGATGTCACTGCAGCCAGTCCAATTTCTTAGGAATACAGCTCAAATCTGACAGATTCGCCAGGTACTAAGGAGTAATCACTGAAGAACCGTCACCGAACAAGTGATCGAACCCGAAACTTCACGATGACCGGAGAAGTTGAAAGTACCTTAGACTTCCAAGTAAAAACCTGCAATTTATTTGAATGATTCAGAAAAGACATTTCTTAGAAATGTGTTTGCCTGAATTCCCAGAGGACCGTCCAACCTGGAGGAGCTGAAACATCACCATGGATCAGATAACACACACACACACACACACACACCTGAACCTGAATCCAAGATTTGACCAAATTCTAAATTCAACCTTGTCTAACCTTTGTTTTCAAGTCTGGCATACATTAAGTTTGAATGTAAATACTAATTTGAATTTTTTAACAAACCTTTAAGTAGTGAGGCCTACTAGTACTAGTGAAGCCTGATGCTTTCAAACGTGTAAAAAACCATTCCTGCCCGGTCCTTTTTGGGTCAGCGACACCAAATCGGACACGCTCCTACTAGACCACGCCATGACCTTGCATATTTTTTTTCAGAGAGTTAGCTCCAAAGGGGACCGAGCACGGCCCCGTTTCTCACTCACCGTTAACCCTCTCATGTCCAAATGCTTCAAAACGGGCTAAAAGGTCCAAATCTCACACATTCCTTCACCAATTTAGACCAAACTGCACAGGTTCCAGATACAGAGGCGAATGTGAACGCCGTCATCGAACAAGTGAACGAACCAGAAACTTCACGATGACGCGGAGAAGTTGAAAGTACCTGAGACTTCCAAGTAAAAACCTGCAATTTATTTGAATGATCAGAAAAGACATTTCTTTAGAAATGTGTTTGCCTGAATTCCCAGAGGACCGTCCAACCTGGAGGAGCTGAAACATCACCATGGATCAGATAACACACACACAGCACACACACACACACACACACACACACACCACCGCACACACACACACACCACACACACGTAATCCTAATTTAATCTCATTCTCCCGTTATGTCCTTGCAGATTCTCAGACATCCAAATCATGGTGATCCTAGGAGCAGATAATTAGAAAACACACACACACACACACACACCTGAAATTGATCCAAGATTTGACCAAATTCTAAATTTAACCTTGTTCTAACCTGTATGCCAGATTTGAAAATGTCTGGCATACATTAAATTTGAAAGTAAACACTAATTTGAATTTTTTAAAAAACCTTTGTCATCAAAGGTACTGAAGTGATGATGTCACTGCAGCCAGTCCAATTCTTAGGAATACAGCTCAAATCTGACAGATTCGCCAGGTACTAAGGAGTAACTCACTGAAGAACCGTCACCGAACAAGTGATCGAACCCAGAAACTTCACGATGACCCGGAGAAGTTGAAAGTACCTTAGACTTCCAAGTAAAAACCTGCAATTTATTGAATGATTCAGAAAAGACATTTCTTAGAAATGTGTTTGCCTGGATTCCCAGAGGACCGTCCAACCTGGAGGAGCTGAAACATCACCATGGATCAGACAACAACACACACACACACAACACACCAACACACCACACACACACACACAAACACCACACATCCACACACACCTGACAGATTTGACCAAATTCTAAATTCAACCTTGTTCTAACCTGTATGCCAGACATTTCAAGTCTGGCATACATACGTTTGAATGTAAATACTAATTTGAATTTTTTAACAAACCTTTAAGCAGTGAGGCCTACTAGTAGTAGTGGAAGCTGATGCTTTGAAGCGTGTAAAAAAAACCATTCCTGCCGGTCATTTTTGGGTGCCAGCAACACCAAATCGGACACGCTCCTACTAGACCACGCCATGACCTTGCATATTTTTTTCAGAGAGTTAGCTCCAAAGGGGACCGAGCACGGCCCCCGTTCTCACTCCACCGTTAACCCTTTCATGTCCAAATGCTTCAAAACGGGCTAAAAAGGACAAATCTCACACATTCCTTCACCATTTAGACCAAACTGCACAGGTTCCAGATATAGAGGCTAATGTGAACGCCGTCATCGAACAAGTGAACGAACCAAAACTTCACGATGACCGGAGAAGTTGAAAGTACCTAGACTTCCAAGTAAAAACCTGCAATTTATTTGAATGATTCAGAAAGACATTTCTTAGAAATGTGTTTGCCTGAATTCCCAGAGGACCGTCCAACCTGGAGGAGCTGAAACATCACCATGGATCAAATAACACACACACACACACACAGACACACACACACACACACACACACACACAACACACACACACACTTAAACGTAATCCTAATTTTAATCTAATTCTCCCGTTATGTCCTTGGCAGATTCTCAGACATTCAAATCATGGTGATTCTCGGAGCAGATAATCAGAAACACACACACACACACACACACCTGAACTTGATCCAAGATTTGACCAAATTCTAAATTTAACCTTGTTCTAACCTGTATGCCAGACTGAAAATGTCTGGCATACATTAAATTTGAAAGTAAACACTAATTTGAATTTTTTTTAAAAACCTTTGTCATCAAAGGTACTGAAGTGATGATGTCACTGCAGCCAGTCCAATTTCTTAGGAATACAGCTCAAATCTGACAGATTCGCCAGGTACTAAGGAGTAACTCACTGAGAACCGCACCGGAACAAGTGATTCGAACCCGAAACTTCACGATGACCGGAGAAGTTGAAAGTACCTTAGACTTCCAAGTAAAAACCTGCAATTTATTTGAATGATTCAGAAAAGACATTTCTTAGAAATGTGTTTGCCTGAATTCCAGAGGACCGTCCAACCTGGAGGAGCTGAAACATCACCATGGATCAGATAACACACACACACACACACACACACCTGAACCTGATCCAAGATTTGACCAAATTCTAATTCAACCTTGTTCTAACCTTGTTTTCAAGTCTGGCATACCATTAAGTTGAATGTAAATACTAATTTGAATTTTTAACAAACCTTTAAGTAGTGAGGCCTACTAGTAGTAGTGAAGCCTGATGCTTTCAAACGTGTAAAACCATTCCTGCCGGTCATTTTTGGGTCCAGCGACACCAAAATCGGACACGCTCCTACTAGACAGCACCCATGACCTTGCATATTTTTTTTCAGAGAGTTAGCTCCAAAGGGGACCGAGCATCGGCCCCGTTTCTCACTCCACGTTAACCTTTCATGTCCAAATGCTTCAAAACGGGGCTAAAAGGTCCAAAATCTCACACATTCTTCACCAATTTAGACCAAACTGCACAGGTTCCAGATACAGAGGCTAATGTGAACGCCGTCATCCTGATACAAGTGAACGAACCAGAAACTTCACGATGACCGGAGAAGTTGAAAGTACCTGAGACTTTCCAAGTAAAAACTGCAATTTATTTGAATGATTCAGAAAAAGACATTTCTTAGAAATGTGTTTGCCTGATTCCCCAGAGGACCGCCACCTGGAGGAGCTAAACATCACCATGGATCAGATACACACACCAACAACACACACACACACACACCACACCACACACTTAAACGTAATCCTAATTTTAATCTAATTCTCACCGTTATGTCCTTGCAGATTCTTCCAGACATCCAATCATGGTGATCCTAGGAGCAGATAATCAGAAAACACACACACACACACACACACCTGGAACTTGATCCAAGATTTGACCAAATTCTAAATTTAACCTTGTTCTAACCTGTATGCCAGACTTGAAAATGTCTGGCAACATTAAATTTGAAAGTAAACACTAATTTGAATTTTTTAAAAACCTTTGTCATCAAAGGTACTGAAGTGATGATGTCACTGGCAGCCCAGTCCAATTTCTTAGGAATACAGCTCAAATCTGACAGATTCGCCAGGTACTAAGGAGTAACTCACTGAAGAACCGTCACCGAACAAGTGATCGAACCGAAACTTCAACGATGACCGGAGAAGTTGAAAGTACCTTAGACTTCCAAGTAAAAACCTGCAATTTATTTTGAATGATTCAGAAAAGACATTTCTTAGAAATGTGTTTGCCTGAATTCCAAGAGGACCGTCCAACCTGGAGGAGCTGAAACATCACCATGATCAGATAACACACACACACCACACACACACCTGAACCTGATCCAAGATTTGACCCAAATTCTAAATTCAACCTTGTTCTAACCTTGTTTTCAAGTCTGCATACATAAGTTTGAATGTAAATACTAATTGAATTTTTAACAAACCTTTTAAGTAGTGAGGCCTACTAGTAGTAGTGAAGCCTGATGCTTTCAAACGTGTAAAAAACATTCCTGCCCGGTCATTTTGGGTCCAGCGACACCAAATCGACACGCTCTCACTAGACCACGCCATGACCTTGCAATTTTTTTCAGAGAGTTAGCTCCAAAGGGGACCGAGCACGGCCCCGTTTCTCACTCCACCGTTAACCCTTTCATGTCCAAATGCTTCAAAACGGGCTAAAAAGGTCCAAATCTCACACATTCCTTCACCAATTTAGACCAAACTGCACAGGTTCCAGTATAGAGGCTAATGTGAACGCCTCATCGAACAAGTGAACGAACCAGAAACTTCACGATGACCGGAGAAGTTGAAAGTACCTTAGAACTTCCAAGTAAAAACCTGCAATTTATTGAATGATTCAGAAAAGACATTTCTTAGAAATGTGTTTGCCTGAATTCCCAGAGGACCGTCCAACCTGGAGGAGCTGAAACATCACCATGGATCAGATAACACACACACACACACACACACACACACACACACACACACACACCACACACACACACACACACACTAAACGTAATCCTAATTTTAATCTAATTCTCCCGTTATGTCCTTGCAGATTCTCAGACATTCAAATCATGGTGATTCTCGGAGCAAGATAATCAGAAAAACACACACACACACACACACACCTGAACTTGATCCAAGATTTGACCAAATTCTAATTAACCTTGTTCTAATCTGTATGCCAGATTTGAAAATGTCTGGCATACATTAAATTTGAAAGTAAACACTAATTTGAATTTTTTAAAAAACCTTTGTCATCAAAGGTACTGAAGTGATGATGTCACTGCAGCCAGTCCAATTTCTTAGGAATACAGCTCAAATCTGACAGATTCGCCAGGTACTAAGGAGTAACTCACTGAAGAACCGTCACCGAACAAGTGATCGAACCAGAAACTTCACGATGACCGGAGAAGTTGAAAGTACCTTAGACTTCCAAGTAAAAACCTGCAATTTATTTGAATGATTCAGAAAAGACATTTCTTAGAAATGTGTTTGCCTGGATTCCCAGAGGACCGTCCAACCTGGAGGAGCTGAAACATCACCATGGATCAGATAACACACACACACACACACACACACACACACACACACACACACACACACACACACACGACACCTGAACCAAGATTTGACCAAATTCTAAATTCAACCTTGTTCTAACCTGTAGCATTTCAAGTCTGCATACATTAAGTTTGAATGTAAATACTAATTTGAATTTTTTAACAAACCTTTAAGCAGTGAGGCCTACTAGTAGTAGTGAAGCGTGATGCTTTGAAGCGTGTAAAAAAACATTCCTGCTCGGTCATTTTTGGGTGCAGCAACACCAAATCGGACACGCTCCTACTAGACCACGCCATGACCTTGCATATTTTTTTCAGAGAGTTAGCTCCAAAGGGGACCGAGCACGGCCCCGTTTCTCACTCCACCGTTAACCCTTTCATGTCCAAATGCTTCAAAACGGGCTAAAAAGGACCAAATCTCACACATTCCTTCACCAATTTAGACCAAACTGCACAGGTTCCAGATATAAGGCTAATGTGAACGCCGTCATCGAACAGTGAACGAACCAGAAACTTCACGATGACCGGAGAAGTTGAAAGTACCTTAGACTTCCAAGTAAAAACCTGCAATTTATTTGAATGCATTCAGAAAAGACATTTCTTAGAAATGTGTTTGCCTGAATTCCCAGAGGACCGTCCAACCTGGAGGAGCTGAAACATCACCATGGATCAAATAACACACACACACACACACACACACACACCACACAACACACACACACACACAACACACCTTAAACGTAATCCTAATTTTAATCTAATTCTCCCGTTATGTCCTTGCAGATTCTCAGACATTCAAATCATGGTGATTCTAGGGAGCAGATAATCAGAAAACACACACACCCACACACACACCTGAACTTGATCCAAGATTTGACAAATTCTAAATTAACCTTGTTCTAACCTGTATGCCAGACTTGAAAATGTCTGGCATACATTAAATTTGAAAGTAAACACTAATTTGAATTTTTTTAAAAACCTTTGTCATCAAAGGTACTGAAGTGGATGATGTCACTGCAGCCAGTCCAATTTCTTAGGAATACAGCTCAATCTGACAGATTCGCCAGGTACTAAGGAGTAACTCACTGAAGAACCGTCACCGAACAAGTGATCGAACCCGAAACTTCACGATGACCGGAGAAGTTGAAAGTACCTTTAGACTTCCAAGTAAAACCTGCAATTTATTTGAATGATTCAGAAAAGACATTTCTTAGAAATGTGTTTGCCTGAATTCCAAGAGGACCGTCCAACCTGGAGGAGCTGAAACATCACCATGGATCAGATAACACACACACACACACACACACCTGAACCTGATCCAAGATTTGACCAAATTCTAAATTCAACCTTGTTCTAACCTTGTTTTCAAGTCTGGCATACATTAAGTTTGAATGTAAATACTAATTTGAATTTTTTAACAAACCTTTAAGTAGTGAGGCCTACTAGTAGTAGTGAAGCCTGATGCTTCAAACGTGTAAAAAACCATTCCTGCCCGGTCATTTTTGGGTCCAGCGACACCAAATCGGACACGCTCCTACTAGACCACGCCATGACCTTGCATGTTTTTTTTCAGAGAGTTAGCTCCAAAGGGGACCGAGCACGGCCCCGTTTCTCACTCCACCGTTAACCCTCTCATGTCCAAATGCTTCAAAACGGGCTAAAAAGGTCCAAATCTCACACATTCCTTCACCAATTTAGACCAAACTGCACAGGTTCCAGATACAGAGGCTAATGTGAACGCCGTCATCGAACAAGTGAACGAACCAGAAACTTCACGATGACCGGAGAAGTTGAAAGTACCTTAGAATTCCAAGTAAAAACCTGCAATTTATTTGAATGATTCAGAAAAGACATTTCTTAGAAATGTGTTTGCCTGAATTCCCAGAGGACCGTCCAACCTGGAGGAGCTGAAACATCACCATGGATCAGATAACACACACACACACACACACACACACACACACACACACACACACACACACACACACACACACCTGAACCAAGATTTGACCAAATTCTAAATTCAACCTTGTTCTAACCTGTATGCCAGGACATTTTCAAGTCTGGCATACATTAAGTTTGAATGTAAATACTAATTTGAATTTTTTAACAAACCTTTAAGCAGTGAGGCCTACTAGTAGTAGTGAAGCCTGATGCTTTGAAGCGTGTAAAAAAAACATTCCTGCTCGGTCATTTTTGGGTCCAGCAACACCAAATCGGACACGCTCCTACTAGACCACGCCATGACCTTGCATATTTTTTTTCAGAGAGTTAGCTCCAAAGGGGACCGAGCACGGCCCGTTTCTCACTCCACCGTTAACCCTTTCATGTCCAAATGCTTCAAAACGGGCTAAAAAGGACCAAATCTCACACATTCCTTCACCAATTTAGACCAAACTGCACAGGTTCCAGATATAGAGGCTAATGTGAACGCCGTCATCGAACAAGTGAACGAACCAGAACTTCACGATGACCGGAGAAGTTGAAAGTACCTTAGACTTCCAAGTAAAAACCTGCAATTTATTTGAATGATTCAGAAAAGACATTTCTTAGAAATGTGTTTGCCTGAATTCCCAGAGGACCGTCCAACCTGGAGGAGCTGAAACATCACCATGGATCAAATAACACACACACACACACACAGACACACACACACACACACACAAACACACACACACACACTTAAACGTAATCCTAATTTTAATCTAATTCTCCCGTTATGTCCTTGCAGATTCTCAGACATTCAAATCATGGTGATTCTCGGAGCAGATAATCAGAAAACACACACACACACACACACACCTGAACTTGATCCAAGATTTGACCAAATTCTAAATTTAACCTTGTTCTAACCTGTATGCCAGACTTGAAAATGTCTGGCATACATTAAATTTGAAAGTAAACACTAATTTTGAATTTTTTAAAAAACTTTGTCATCAAAGGTACTGAAGTGATGATGTCACTGCAGCCAGTCCAATTTCTTAGGAATACAGCTCAAATCTGACAGATTCGCCAGGTACTAAGGAGTAACTCACTGAAGAACCGTCACCGAACAAGTGATCGA
Source organism: Acanthochromis polyacanthus (assembly GCF_021347895.1). NCBI lineage: Eukaryota > Metazoa > Chordata > Actinopteri > Pomacentridae > Acanthochromis > Acanthochromis polyacanthus. The sequence goes on along the minus strand of NC_067115.1, from coordinate 40,161,449 downwards.
ACCCGAAACTTCACGATGACCGGAGAAGTTGAAAGTACCTTAGACTTCCAAGTAAAAACCTGCAATTTATTTGAATGATTCAGAAAAGACATTTCTTAGAAATGTGTTTGCCTGGATTCCCAGAGGACCGTCCAACCTGGAGGAGCTGAAACATCACCATGGATCAGATAACACACACACACACACACACACACACACACACACACACACCTGAACCTGATCCAAGATTTGACCAAATTCTAAATTCAACCTTGTTCTAACCTTGTTTTCAAGTCTGGCATACATTAAGTTTGAATGTAAATACTAATTTGAAATTTTTAACAAACCTTTAAGTAGTGAGGCCTACTAGTAGTAGTGAAGCCTGATGCTTTCAAACGTGTAAAAAACCATTCCTGCCCGGTCATTTTTGGGTCCAGCGACACCAAATCGGACACGCTCCTACTAGACCACGCCATGACCTTGCATATTTTTTTTCAGAGAGTTAGTTCCAAAGGGGACGA
>NC_067115.1:40153449-40155949 GCF_021347895.1 Acanthochromis polyacanthus | reverse complement strand
CATTTTTGGGTCCAGCGACACCAAATCGGACACGCTCCTACTAGACCACGCCATGACCTTGCATATTTTTTTTCAGAGAGTTAGTTCCAAAGGGGACCGAGCACGGCCCCGTTTCTCACTCCACCGTTAACCCTTTCATGTCCAAATGCTTGAAAACGGGCTAAAAAGGTCCAAATCTCACACATTCCTTCACCGATTTAGACCAAACTGCACAGGTTCCAGATACAGAGGCTAATGTGAACGCCGTCATCGAACAAGTGAACGAACCAGAAACTTCACGATGACCGGAGAAGTTGAAAGTACCTGAGACTTCCAAGTAAAAACCTGCAATTTATTTGAATGATTCAGAAAAGACATTTCTTAGAAATGTGTTTGCCTGAATTCCCAGAGGACCGTCCAACCTGGAGGAGCTGAAACATCACCATGGATCAGATAACACACACACACACACACACACACACACACACACGTAATTCTAATTTTAATCTCATTCTCCCGTTATGTCCTTGCAGATTCTCAGACATCCAAATCATGGTGATCCTAGGAGCAGATAATTAGAAAACACACACACACACACCTGAACTTGATCCAAGATTTGACCAAATTCTAAATTTAACCTTGTTCTAACCTGTATGCCAGACTTGAAAATGTCTGGCATACATTAAATTTGAAAGTAAACACTAATTTGAATTTTTTTAAAAACCTTTGTCATCAAAGGTACTGAAGTGATGATGTCACTGCAGCCAGTCCAATTTCTTAGGAATACAGCTCAAATCTGACAGATTCGCCAGGTACTAAGGAGTAACTCACTGAAGAACCGTCACCGAACAAGTGATCGAACCCGAAACTTCACGATGACCGGAGAAGTTGAAAGTACCTTAGACTTCCAAGTAAAAACCTGCAATTTATTTGAATGATTCAGAAAAGACATTTCTTAGAAATGTGTTTGCCTGAATTCCCAGAGGACCGTCCAACCTGGAGGAGCTCAAACATCACCATGGATCAGATAACACACACACATACACACACACACACACACACACACACACACACACACACACCTGAACCTGATCCAAGATTTGACCAAATTCTAAATTCAACCTTGTTCTAACCTGTATGCCAGACATTTTCAAGTCTGGCATACATTAAGTTTGAATGTAAATACTAATTTGAATTTTTTAACAAACCTTTAAGTAGTGAGGCCTACTTGTAGTAGTGAAGCCTGATGCTTTCAAACGTGTAAAAAAACATTCCTGCTCGGTCATTTTTGGGTCCAGCGACACCAAATCGGACACGCTCCTACTAGACCATGCCATGACCTTGCATATTTTTTTTCAGAGAGTTAGCTCCAAAGGGGACCGAGCACGGCCCCGTTTCTCACTCCACCGTTAACCCTTTCATGTCCAAATGCTTCAAAACGGGCTAAAAAGGACCAAATCTCACACATTCCTTCACCAATTTAGACCAAACTGCACAGGTTCCAGATATAGAGGCTAATGTGAACGCCGTCATCGAACAAGTGAACGAACCAGAAACTTCACGATGACCGGAGAAGTTGAAAGTACCTTAGACTTCCAAGTCAAAACCTGCAATTTATTTGAATGATTCAGAAAAGACATTTCTTAGAAATGTGTTTGCCTGAATTCCCAGAGGACCGTCCAACCTGGAGGAGCTGAAACATCACCATGGATCAAATAACACACACACACACACACACACACACACACACACACACACACACACACACACACTTAAACGTAATCCTAATTTTAATCTAATTCTCCCGTTATGTCCTTGCAGATTCTCAGACATTCAAATCATGGTGATTCTCGGAGCAGATAATCAGAAAACACACACACACACCTGAACTTGATCCAAGATTTGACCAAATTCTAAATTTAACCTTGTTCTAACCTGTATGCCAGACTTGAAAATGTCTGGCATACATTAAATTTCAAAGTAAACACTAATTTGAATTTTTTTTAAAAACCTTTGTCATCAAAGGTACTGAAGTGATGATGTCACTGCAGCCAGTCCAATTTCTTAGGAATACAGCTCAAATCTGACAGATTCGCCAGGTACTAAGGAGTAACTCACTGAAGAACCGTCACCGAACAAGTGATCGAACCAGAAACTTCACGATGACCGGAGAAGTTGAAAGTACCTTAGACTTCCAAGTAAAAACCTGCAATTTATTTGAATGATTCAGAAAAGACATTTCTTAGAAATGTGTTTGCCTGAATTCCAAGAGGACCGTCCAACCTGGAGGAGCTGAAACATCACCATGGATCAGATAACACACACACACACACACACACCTGAACCTGATCCAAGATTTGACCAAATTCTAAATTCAACCTTTTTCTAACCTTGTTTTCAAGTCTGGCATACATTAAGTTTGAATGTAAATACTAATTTGAATTTTTTAACAAACCTTTAAGTAGTGAGGCCTACTAGTAGTAGTGAAGCCTGATGCTTTCAAACGTGTAAAAAACCATTC